>NW_007578109.1:6085-24819 GCF_000690725.1 Stegastes partitus | reverse complement strand
ACCTAAACCAACCTGTGGTCCACAAACTTTATAAATTAATTAAATTTTTGTAACTTTGGACATTGTTTCCATCAGTATGAAACTCTATGACTCTAACGTGGTAGTAAACCCGTTTAGAGCTTCCTGTCAATCTGGTGTCTACAGCAGTTGTTTAGATGTTTCCTGAGGTGGACGATGGACGGCAGCAGGAGGATGGACGACCATCTCAGGACCTGCAGATGAACATGTTCATGACGTGAGACCGTATCGATGCTCAGAGAAGTTTTAATTAAAGCAGCAGAGCAGCGCTGAGCCTCAGCTTCCTGCTCACAGCTACAACACAGAAACTGTGAACCGGAGCTCCGTGGATTCACCACAGACTCCGTTTTCTTTATAATGAACTCAGAGACAGTTGTGTGAACTCCCAGAGTCCAGCGAATGCATCATCTCCGTCTCTATCCGACTCGGCTGCAGCTCCAGGCAGCTGGAGTTTCCTTCCTCTGCTGCTGCTCCACGTGCTCCTCTGACTGTGTGGGTTCAGAACCAGCAGCAGCACAAACAGACAGCTCTCGTCTTGGTGCTTCTTTGTTCTTTAAGCGTCTGTCCGGGGAGCAGAGCTACCGGCGAAGACGCTGCAGCTCCACACGACGGAGGCTGTGATTCGTCATTAAGCATCAACCTGAGACGAAGCAGAGTTCAGCCTGAGTTCAGTCTGGAAACGACAGACGAGTCCCTGACGTGACAAACAGAGTTCATGTGAGGAGCTGATGCCTACAATCCTATCAACCAATCAGCGCTGATCAGGGGAGTCCTGGTGGACGGACCCAGCCGATCCATCGATCGCACAGAAACAATCAGCAGGTTATCAGCAGATGAAGCGGATGCTCCTCAGAGCGACGTCAACGCCTCGGTACAAAGACAGATTTTAAAGAAAGCAGCTGTGAGTAGCTGAGCTCTGGTGGAGCCTGTTCATGATCCAGAGCTCTTTCAGTGTGCTGCATAGGCCGACGTGTCAGGTGGTTTCAGGAGGACGGTTCTGACCCAGAGACAACGTCAGGGTTCCACAGCTGCTGTAAAACATCTGTGAGCTTGATTTGGACCCACCTTCAGTTGTTCTGGATATTTTATTTTGTCATTTGCACACCTGTGTAGTCGTGTTGGACAGGTTTCAGGTAATTTATTTCTTTAGAGTTATCTTTTGGCTTTATTAGACAGGACAGAGAGAGACAGGAGAACGGGGAAGGACCTGCAGCAAAGGCTCATGAGCAGGACTCGAACCCACGACCGCTGTGTCGGGGACTCTAGCCCTGTACCTGAGACGCCAGGTCCACTAGGTGAGCTACAGCAGCGCCCAAGGAATTTGGAACAAATTCTGAGTCATTTTAGACTTTTTTTTGTTGTCATTTCTGACATTTGTGGCTGTGTTGTGAGTCGCCTGTACGATGTTCTAGTTACTCTGAACAAGTTTCATGACAGCTGCTTCCAGGTTCCTCCTCTCCTCCAGCGGGTTATATCCCTACCTGGGGTTACTGACCAACGTCACCTGGCTCAGGTGGACCAGCTGACCAATCAGAGCAGACTGGGAGGAGCTAAAACTGAGCTGCAGCAATGAACTGTCAGAGGAAACCAAGTGTTTCTGAGCATTAGAGCAGATGAACATGTTCTAGTAGGACCAACAACACACCTGGAACCAGCCAGGTAAAGGGTCACCTGAGCACACCTGCTGCTGCTACCTGAGCAGGAGGGTAGCGTCATTACACAGGCAGCTATCACAGGTGTGCAGGTGTTGGGAGGTCTCACTCTGCCTTCATGTTCGCACCAATAGAACGAGCAGCACCTTCAGTTTGGTTCCATCTCATCAGCACTCCGATGTGAGCAGGAGCTGGAGGGAAACCACACGCAGAGGAGGCAGCTGCAGGTTCATCAGCATTTTAAAGCCATTACACACCCGCTGCAGCGGCCGTCACACACACACCTCCGCCCGCCACGAGTGTGTCGGGCAGAATCCAGGCTGTAATGGTCCATGCTAATGAAGCTAGCGCTGAGGCTAGCATGCCAAATCTGCTAGCAGACAGCGCCATTTGACTCCTCTAACTGGATTATGCAAATCAGATGCTCATCACAGCTCTGGGAGACGAGTGACACATAATTTATACCAGAGAAGAAGAAGAGGGAGGCAACACACACACACACACACACACACACACACAGCTATCTGTCATTTTCAGCTGCACACCTGATTGTGTGTGTGTGTGAATTTCTGTGTGTGTGTGTGTGTGTGTGTGTGTGTGTGTGTGTGTGTGTGTGTGTCCTACATACTCTCACACACACACATGTGGACGTACAACGCGACCTGTGAGTTATGGTCAGTGAGAACCGGGAACAGAAGAATAATTAGAGATGAAGAGACAACGAGAGGCCGGAGCGTAAACACACTCATCCTCCATCTTTGTTCTAAATCTTTCTATTCTTTTTGCTTCTTTCTCAGACACATTTTTCTGTGAAACTCTTTCGTTTCTGTCCTGAATCCCTCCATCTGTCTACCAGCCTGGTGTTGGTAACAGACGCCTCCTGACTTTCCTTCTTGTCCTAGTCTTTCAGGTCCTTTAATCCCTCTCTGGATGTTGTTTGCTGCTGTCTTCGTTTCTCCTCGCTGTGGTCATTTTTCACTGCAACATAAAGTCCTGCACCGTTTGTTTGATCTCGTTTTCAGTGGGTTTGATTCTCTTTCCTGTCAGTTTATGTCTTGTTCTTTGATGTTTTGTGTCTCATTCTGTCATATTTTGCACACGACACATTCAAGGACTGCAGGAAAACTGAACATCCTGTGATTCTCTCAGTTTTTTACAGATTCTGGCTGACAAATTTTGTTTTTTAAAAAGATAATGTACTTTTTTAACCCACCTAAAGGTTCTGAGTTCAGACAGTTATACCTGCCTCCATATCCGGGACATCTCCCTCCGTCTCGTATCTTATTTCCTGAGCCTTCCTCTGTCTTTTCCACCTTCTCTCCTTCCTCTTTACATGCTCGCCTCCCTTTTCTTTCCCCTCCGTCGCCTAAATCCCTCCCTCGTCGTGCCCTCCCTCCGTCTCTAACACACTCGTCAAAGTTTGCTGTAATTCATAACAGAACGCGAGTACAAAAGATGACAGGAGCACCCAAAGGTGTCGGCTCAGTGTTTGTGTGCCGGTGAAGGCAGGAGGAGGTGAAGGAGGAGGAGGAAGTTATGCTGGGAGGCAGAGTAGTAAATTGTTCCATTTTTGCAGGTAATCTAAATGCTAACTAGAGGCAACTTATCACCAGAATGGATTTCCGACCATCTGTTCAAATAACAGGGGATTTGTCCGATGGCAAGCACAAGAATGGGATGATGGCGGGAAGATTAGGCGACGGTGACGGCGACGCCGCGCTCCACGTCTCTACAGTCGCGGCTTCACGGGGAAAAAAAGGCGAAAAAGAAAAGAGAGACGGAAAAAAATGTATTTTGTGCAAACAAGAACAGATGACGCCCTCACAATTACACCTGTCAGGAGCGCCGCAAAGTAATCGATCTCTGAGGCAGCCGAGCGACGCTCCCTCTCCTTCTACTTCATAGCAAAATGATTTTCTCTCCTCCCTCGCTCTCCTCGCTCCTTTCATTCTCCTGCTCTCTCCATCCACAACTCTTCTTAAACAATTTGCAGCGAAAAATGCTTCTCTGATACGTGACAAGACGACGTTTGACTTTTCACTCTGCTGGAGGCAGGAAGGAAGGAGGAGACGAGGAGATGAGGAGAGGAGGAGAGGAGGAGAGGAGGAAAGGAGGAAAGGAGGGGGAAGTAACCAAGGAAGGAAGGAAGGAGGAGACGAGGAGACGAGGAGAGGAAAGAAGAAAAGAAGACAGAGAGGAGGGGGAAGTAACCAAGCAAGGAAGGGAGGAGGAGATGAGGAGAGGAAAGATAAGGGCAGGAGGCAGGAGGGGAAACAAAAGGAGAAAGGAGGACACAAGGAGGTAGGAGACAAGAGAATAAAGAAGGAATATGGAGTAAGTAAGGATGAAGAAAAAAGAATGAGGAAGGGTGAAGGAATCAAGGAAGGAGGGACATAAAGAGGAGAAGTGGCTTTAGATGAAGGGGAGGAAACAAGGAGACAAGAAAAGAGACAAAAGATTAAAGAGAGGTGGAGAAAAAACTACGAAGGAAGGAGATAGAGGAGGAATCATGAGGACTAAAATGGACAGGGGATAGAAGAAAGGGGAAGGAAACAAGGAGACAGAATGAAGAAAGTAAGGAAAGAGATTCAAACCCAGGAAGGAAGGAAACAAGACAACCCAAGACAGGAAGAGGAATCAAGGACACAAGGTTACGGAGGGGAGGAAAGGTAGGTAAGGAAGGAAATGCAAGAGCAGAGAGTGACAAGGAAAAATGAGAAAATTGGGACAGGAAATGAAAGAAGGAAAGAGAAGAGGAAAAGGACAGAGGAGGGGAAAAGGACAAGGGAAGGAGATAGGAGAGGAAACAAGACGAGGGAAGCAAGATGGAAGGATGTAAGAGGAGCAGACATTACAGAAAATAAGACGGGAAGGAGACAGTAGAGGAACAAGAGGAAGTGGGAAGGAGATAAAAGAAAAGGGAAGGAAGCAAGGCTGCAAAGAGACATAAAATTAAGGGAAGAAGGAAGGAAGGAAGGAAGGAAGGAAGGAAGGAAGGAAGGAAGGAAGAAGAGGAAATCGGGATGAATGAGACACATGCAAATAAAAGGAGGTAAAGATGAAGAGAAGGGAGAAGTAGTAGAAAGATGAGGAGACAAAGAGTGAAGGTGAGGAGGTGAGGAAGGAAACAGGAGGATAGAGGAGATAAAAGGAGGAAGAGGAGGATGAAGATGATGGAGGGTCGAGGAGAGGGTGACAGAGGACAGAGGAGGAGCTGGAGGCTGAATGGATAAAGGAGGGAGTGAGGCATGATGGGAGACAGAGCAGTTCCTGGCCAGGAAGTGTTCTCAGGCTGCTGGCCAATCGGCTTGGCTCGCTCCCCGTGTCACTAGCAGCCCATTGGCCGATCAAAGCCTCCTTTCTTCCTGTTTGAATCGACGCCTCACACCGTCAAAGAGGAGCCGTTCATCTTTCTATCGCTCCGCTCCTCCTCCTCCTCCTCCTCCATCTCGACTCTAAACCTCCTCCTCCTCCATCTCGACTCTAAACCTCCTCCTCCTCCATCTAGACCCTACACCTCTTCCTCCTCCTCCTCCTCCATCTAGACTCTAAACCTCCTCCTCCTCATCCTCCATCTAGACTCTAAACCTCCTCCTCCTTCATCTAGACTCTAAACCTCCTCCTCCTCCATCTAGACTCTACACCTCCTCCTCCTCCTCCTCCACCTTTAGCTCTGAGGAGGTGAACTGCTTGTTCCAGTCGCTCTACAGATCCTGTTGACACTAACTCAGATGATTCCGTCGCTCTCCGGAGCTCCTGAGCGCCACCTCGCGGTGTTTCTGTGGATCAGCCTGGCCTCTCCTCTCTAATGTGAGTCATTACTCAGAGCAGCAGCGACTGGAAGACACGCGTCTCCATATTCACCTGTTTACCCAAAACACTGAGCCGCTCTACGAGTCGCAGCGTAAACTCATGAATCAACACTTTGTGGTCCTGAGGAGTCCTGAGACACCTCCACGGCTCTGAACTGAACAGAAGCCGACACTGAACGTGAGCTTTAACCGCCGTAATACCCAAAACAGTTCAGGACGACACACTCGGAAGCATCTTCATGAAGCTTCACATCAGCAGACCAATGACTGATAGGTAGTGATAAACAGCTGAACATGTGAAACCATCTGAGGGTGTTTGTTGGCCAGTGATTCTAGAAGCTCATTCAGCATCATCAGACCACGTCCTGAGCCTCCGCTGCTGTCTGCTGTCGGCTGCTTTTAGCTGCTTTCTGTTCCAGGCTTCTATCCTTGTGTTTCTTTGCTTTAAGCTGCTTCCTGTCACAGACTTTTGTCGTCACTGTTTTTATTGGCTGTTGTCTCACTTGATTTCACTGCTTTCCGTTGTTTTGTAGCTGCTGCTTTCACTCATGGTGTTTTAGGCTGTTTTAGGTTGTTTTAGGTTGTTTTAGGATGTTTTAGGTTGTTTTAGGTTGTTTTAGGATGTTTTAGGATGTTTTAGGTTGTTTTAGGCTGTTTTAGGTTGTTTTAGGTTGTTTTAGGTTGTTTTAGGCTGTTTTAGGCTGTTTTAGGTTGTTTTAGGCTGTTTTAGGATGTTTTAGGTTGTTTTAGGATGTTTTAGGCTGCTGTCTGTGTCCACTTTCTGTTTCCAGTCACTGCTGTAGTTGGAGCCATTTACCTTTATGAGTAACTAACCTGGACAGCAGAGAAGTCAGCTCCTCTATGAACGTGCTGTCGTTTGTTGTTGGAACGTAGTTTTATCAGAAGACGTCTGAACTCAGAGACCGACTCAAAGCTTTGACTTGTGGTTTTTGTTGAGCTCAAACATTATTTCAGTCATTTTTATTTTTCACTTTTTTCTGTTGCTGGTTTCAGTTGTTCTGTTAACTTTCAGTCCTGGTAGGTTTAGAGAAAGATCACATTAGAATAAACGTCTGGTCGTTTAACGTGTCTGCAGTGACGAGTCCTGACATGAGAGTAAACAAATGTTCAACTAGTTCACAACCTTTCATGTAAAAATAAATGTTTGGACCAACTTCACACTGAGTCTGGGCAGCTGAGCGGTCCTCTGGCGGATGTCATCACAGCTCTGCTACGTCTTCCTGCCGTAAAACTTCTGATCGGTGTTAAACTGAACCAGGAGCACAGCCGGCTGCAGCCTCTACATGTGTTCCTCTGAGCGTCTGTCTCGTCACAGCGCTTGTTCTGCTGCTGACACACTCAGACTGCTGTTATATTAAACGTCTCTGAGTGAGATTCCTGCAGATCGACGTGAGTCTGACATGCAACAGCAGCTCAGAACCCTCCCGGGAGGAAGACAACAGCTTAAACAGGAGTTAGAGGAAGACAGACAGGACGCCATCCCTGAAGAGCAGCGCTACTGAAACCATCCAGCTCAGAAACACGGTCAGGTTCTGGTTCTGAACTCACTCTGCACATGTGCAGGAACCACTTAAAGTCAAGCATAAGACTTCTTACTGAAGCACCAGTTCAGAGCAGACACACCTCAGGGTTAGGCTAGGTTAACCCTCATCAGGACACTGACTGCTCGTGCATGTTTTAAATGTGAGCGTGCACGTGTGCAGCTCACTGCAGCAGTTTATTACCTGCTCAGGTGAGACCAGCGCCTCCGCTCAGAGGAGCTGGCTGGTTCTGATCACATGATTAAAGCTGCTGTCAAACTCCTGCAGAACAAACTCCTTTATCAGAAGATTACTTCAAACTCTGGGGGGAAGAATAATAATAAAACAGAAATCATCCGCTATCACTCAGCGGCTGTAAAAACATTATCGCTGCCCACAGACGACTCCGGTTCCCTGCTGTCCTTGACGAAGGACGATATTAGTTGTGGCTTTGAGCATCAATCATCCTGAACGAACAGCTGTCAGAGCGGCTGACTGACAGGAAGAGTCCCACTCCAGGTCTGCAGCGAAACGAGCCGTCGATGTACAAACAGCGGGTCGGGCAGCGCTGCAGCAACGCGCTGCTGCGTGGGTCGGTGTGTGTCTGTGTATCGCTGTGTGTTGTGATGCTCCACAAGCGTTTCATGCGACGCTGCAGCAGCAGAGCTGCGTCCATGCGGCGCTGCAGCGTCCGCCAGCAGGCTGCGTCGTTCACTCAGACTCCCGCAGAGCAACACGTCCTCGTGCAGATTGTGTTTGTGTGTTTGAGATGTTCTGACAGACTCGGCTGGAGGAAACCCAGCGAGAGATTAAACTGCATAACAAATGTCCATTTACACTCCAAAGCCTCCAGTTAGCGTCCGCTGATGTTCGAGGCCTCGACGGCTTCGCTTCTCGTTAACGTCGAGTTCTGACGGTTCGTGTTTGTGTGTTCGTGCTGTCGGGACGCTGCTCAGGTTCACCTGGTTCAGAGGGTTATCAGGTGATGATGACTACAGGACAGGAACGTGTTCTGATCAGAGCCCACAGTCAGGACACATCGAGCTCTCAGGCCCTAAAGGTCTCGAGTCAGCAGAGATTTATCAATGCATGACTCAAACCAAGTCTCAAGTCCTACCAAAGTCGATCCTCACATCCTGACAGGTGAGTCAACAGTCAACTTCAAAACATAATCCAAAGACATCTAAAACGTTAAGGATGCTTCAAATCCAGTATTTGAGTGCAAATCAAGTCTCAAGTCCCCACGAGTCTCAAGTGCAAGAAAGAAAGTCTGAGTTGAGTCACAAGAAGTTCTGAGACTGAAGTCTTTGACAGTAACTGGAATCGCATTTAAGTCACCACGAGTCAGAGACACGTTGAGCTGTCAAAGGAAGCTTCAATTCAAGTGTCAGGTTTGTCAGGACAAGCCAAGTCTCGAGTCCTCGCAGTGAAGTCTGGTCCACAGTTTTGTCAAGGCAAGTCTCAAGCCAAGTCTCAAGTGCTGGAAGGAAAGACGAGTCAAAGAAAATCAACTCTGAAGTCTCTGAAAGAAATGTAAGTCTTAAGTAAATCACCAAATGTCAAAGTCTAGTCGCTGGTCTTCTCAAAGCTCAGTTCAGGTCATGCTTCAAGTCTGTGACAGCAGTTCAGATCTCAAGTTAACCAGAAAGGTTCTGAATCGAGTCTGACCAGTTCAATATTTAGTTTTGTCAAAGCAGGTCTGAAGAAAAGTCTCAAGCGCTTTAAAGAAACCGAGTCAAAGTCAGGAAAGTTTCAAGTTGACTAAAGGAAGTTCATTAAAAAGTCCTCAACGTGTCCCAGTCTCACGTCGGACAGGAAACATCCCGTAAATGTGCTGAAAACATCGTCAGAGGAAGATTCAACACAAGTCACAAGTTCTAAAAGCCAAGTTCAGCCTCAAGTCCTTCAAAGTGATTCAAGTCTCGAATACATTAGGAAAGCTCCAGGTCAAGTCTCAAGCTGAGTTAAAGGAGCTTTCAGGTCAAGTCTCAGGTCGTTTTTCAGGTTCTGGAAGGAAAGTCCGAGTCAGGACAGACTGAAGGTCACGTTTATTCCTTTTAGCTCCGGTTTGGTCTCCACCAGCTGCTGAGGATTCAGCTGTTTCCATAAATACAACAGAAACCGATAAAGAATTCGAAGGAGAAACTTCTTCAATCCTCAGACTCAAACCGAACAACAAAGAAAAGAAACCAGAACCTCCTCAACCTGTTCTGTTCCGACTGCATCTGTTCACCCTGAAGAGCTTCTTTAATCTGCTGAACACACATCTGGATCCAGATGTTTGACTCGAGTTCCTTCAGGTTCTGCCGCCTCCATCTTCAGGAAGCAGGACTTCAGCTGGACGATGCTCAGATGGAGGAGAAGCAGCAGACAGACCTTCTCGTTTCAGACTCCTCTCCTCGTTTCTTCATCCAAACTATAACGATTCTTGTTTAATTTGACTGAAGCGTCAGAGCTCTGCGTCGCCCAGACGTGTCGGCAGATTATCGTGGGGTTTGTGCAGCTCTATTGTCGTTAGTGCTGATACAGACTTCAGTTCAGTGGATCTGATGCTTCTTCCAACCAAAGCACCTCCAGTTACATGACTGATATTCAAATGAAGCTGTGCTGACAGTTAAAATGTGCCGGTATCAAGGCTTGTATGGTAATTCTGCAGATGATTCGCGGCGGCTGCAGCGGCACCGAGGGTCTGAATCTGTTTAATGTCTAAACAAGCAGCAGTCAGCTCGAGGTCAGAGAAGTGAGCCGAGGAGGCCGAGGGAAGCTGCAAAACGCTGGCGAAACCACGCTGCAGCCCGAATAAACAAACTGTCAGCCGTAATAAAGACGAGAGCTGCTCTGAGCCGGTTTATCTGCAGCAGATTCAGGGCATCTGCTGGGGCGGAGGGAAGGTTTCATCGATACCCAGGAAGAACTCCTCAAGCCCAGAGTCCATCAAGGGAGATAATTTAGGAGCCGCTCAGCTGGGCGTCTGACGTCTCACTCTGGACATCCTTCACGTCTCTGTGTAAATGATCGAATGTCTCATCAGAGAGTCTGTATTCAACTAAATGGAGAGACCATCCCTCAGCAGAGGTGGAGGTCTGAGGCATCACCTCCCACCTGTTTACAGCTCAGTCCTAAGATCTCTCCCCAGGAAGATGAACCCACATCCACACCTAGCCACAAAGACCCTAACGAACCCCACTGTGGCAGGGGGAGCACTAATGACTCACATAACGAGGGGGAGGAGCAACAAACCCTCAACTGAACCCAAACTCAGGTGTTAATGTCTCCTTCAGGATATCAGTATGTGGAACTCCCAACTAGTCAGTCAGAGCTGATGAAGCCTCTTGGATGAGAGGTGGAACGTCTTCAAGGAACTCAAGCAGGTCCAGCTGCGACCATTAATCTACCAGAAGATTCAACTAAAGCTCATCTGAGTCATCTGATACAATCGTCCACAGAGTTAGTTTAGTGGCATTAGTCTGTTCATGTTGCATCTCTTTCAGTCCGTTTGAGTCTTTCTCTGGTCACTCTGTGGTTGTTTCGCATCTCATTTTCTTGGTTTGTGTCTCTTTGTGGTTGTTTTGTGTCTTTTTGCATCCAGTCGTCCTTCTGTGTGTGTCACAGGTGAGTGTATCTCTGTTTGTGTGTCGGTAATAACGGTGTACGTCCTACGTGTCTTTGCATCTGGTTTTTCTCTCCGTGGTCCAGTTGTGTCTCTTTCTGGTATTTCTGTGTCTCTTGGGATTTGCCTTCAGTAACTGTGTGTGCTTTTTGGTTTTGTTTTTATCTCTGCAGTCATTTTGCAGCTCATTTATCCAGTTTTAATCTCTTTCTTTGCACGTCGCTGTGGTCTTCTGGAGTTCTTTCTTTCTCAGTTCGTGTCTGTTTGTGGTGGTTTCGTGTCCTAATGGCTGTGGGTTCGACTCCCTTTCGTTGGTAATAAATTCTGCTCAGTCCTGCAGCAGCTCCAGACAACTTTACAAGACAGAAACTAAACGCAAGAGGTGAAATAGGTTTTATAAAACGCTCACTTATACAGACGGAGACAATCGACAATCACAAAGTCAATCTTGGTGAGTTTGTAAAGAGGAAAAGGCCTCCAGACAAAAACTGTAATACGACGGCGGAGAGCAAACAAGACAGAGAGCAGACAGGAATGAAAACGAGGTTATTCAAACACACACAAACTACTTACGTACACAGAAAACAAATGTAACGTCGTGTTTCCTCCCAACAACAAGGTGTCGGTTTAATGAGGCGACGCAGCGCACATTTAATTGAGGAGGTTTCATTTAATAAACAGTAGCTGCAGGACAGGAGCGCGGCGCTTTGAGGAAACTTCCCCACAACGTCTGAATCCAGCTCAACTGTTTGGACAAAATGCTGCTAATGGAACGCAGAGCAGCGCCGGCCTCCTCCTCCTCCTCCTCCTCCTCCTCCTCCCACCCAAAACAAATTAATTTTCTCTGCTCGCTGATTAAAAATGTACCTACCACATGCAGCTCGCAGCCGAGTGCAACAGGAGCCCAGTATGCAAATCTCACCCTTTTTAAGACTTATCTACATATCAAATATTCTCCAGGCTGCACAAACTCACAGATATTGTACGCTGACCGAAGGCTGGTGTGTGTGTGTGTGTGTGTGTGTGTGTGTGTGTGTGTGTGTGCGCAGACAGCGGTGTGTCTGAGCTCTCATGTTTATCAAAGAGAAGCAGTTATATCTGAGAGCGCTGGATGGCCTTGTGCTGCCAAAGCTAATCACAGTGACGGGAGGAGTGTGTGTGTGTGTGTGTGTGTGTGTGTGTGTGTGTGTGGTGGGATCAGCAGAATTAGAGGCTCTCAGTGTCCCTGTATCGGACCAGTTGATCGCGTTTCATTTCAACGCGTTTCTGAAGCTCTACAAGAGAATTAAACTGTTTACCGTTAGTCCATCGGTTCTGGTGTCAGGTTCTACCAGAACCCAGATGTGTTCTTCCTCCTAAATGTCATGTGTCTATCTGCTGTACTGATGAAGTTCTGAGGCTCAGAAATGATGGAAAAAGTCCATTAAAGTGATCAATTTGGACCCTCCTCTGTGGACTTCAAGGACCTGGAGCTCTGGAACACTCACAGTCTGAAGGTAGAACTCTGGTCAGTAGATAAAGGTATAAAAAATAAACCGAATGCCATCAGTTCTGTGCTGATGGAGACAAATTTGATTTATTTAAAATTAAAGAACAGAACAAATTCTGCTATGTACTGGTGGTTTCTGATCGGCAGCTTTGCTCACGCCGGCCTCATACGACCAGAGACAACAGAGCTTATTGCTGGTTTCCTGCTTGTTTCAGTGCGATGCAGGACGAGTGGTGGATGTCGGGTTCATCCTGGGGGGAAACCGAACGCTGCAGGTTGAACAACAGCTCATCGAGTGGTTTGTTGATGTTTTTCAGTGCGGATGAAAGCGCCGCGCCGCTAATGGAGCTAAAAAGTGGGAATATGTAAAGAATCAAAGTGTTTCCATCCAGAGACACACCTGCTCTGAACCACCCAGCTGTCAGCGCCTCTCAGCCAACTTTCCTATTAGGCTCCGGTCCAGAACACGGCGGGTCCACAGCTACAGCCCGTCCTGTGTTTGGGTAAATGTCCCCTCACATCCCATCATCCCCTGCACTCTTTCCTGAGCAGCAGCCAATTAAACAGATGAGTTGTGAACACAAATGAAATATCTTTAGCACATAAGACTATCACAGAGGCTGATCAGTCATGTCGGAGCCTCCGAGCTCCTTAATTAAAAACCGAGGAATTCAAACGGAGCCTTGTGAGGCGGCTCTCCATCAGCGAACCAGCCTCTCAAATTCCATTAGTGTGTTTTGTATTAAAAAATCTGAAAGTGGGAATCAAGCCGTTAAACAATGCTCTCCGAGGGCAGCAGAACTTCAATCACCTCCCCTCACCCTCATTCAGCCCGGCTAGCGTAGCCGGCTAATTAGTTCTGTTGAAAGGCTGCTAATTAAATTGGCCTAATGTGGAGGCCTCAGTCAGACGGAGCCGCCGTCACACCGAACGCTGTCAGAACCAGCAGACAGAAGCACTGGCAGCCCTGATACATGCAGGTTCACACATCAACATACATGCAGCTGGAGGACGAACACGGGACGGATCGAACACGGATCGGTTCAGTCAGGAGACCAGACATGAAGCAGCAGCTTCCTGTAGCAGCTCCAGGATGGATCCAGTATTTCTGGAGGAACAGACTCCTTGTTTCTGCAGCGCTGGACGGGTCCAACCTGACAGATGATACCAACTAGATACGCAACGGGAGGAACAACGGCTGCAAAGAGACGCAAACAACAACACACATCAGCAGCCATGAACGACCGCAGAGACAGAATCAGACACACAAAGACGTAAAAGACACGCCGTCGTTTAAAAGAACAGGATAAAGTCACCTCAGGAAGGACGAGTGGATGTCAACGGCTGCAAAGAGACGCAAAGGGACCAGAAGGAGACTAAAACTGACCCAAACAGATGCAGCATGAATGCAAACAACAGCAAAGACATAAAACGACTGAAACAAAAAGACCAAGAACCACCAAGAGACAAACTGAGCTCAGACACAATCCATCAGAGTCGCTACGAGTTCCCTCCAAAGCAGGAACATGTTCTGGTTCTGGCTAAAACACGACTCTTTCACAACATGTTTGAAGCTTCTCCTCCATTTTCTGCGTTACCACGGTGTCGAGTCCCTCCAGCTGATACCTGATTGGTCGACAGTGAAGCGGTGAAGTTAGAACCGTGTCTATGAAACGTCCCAAACAAAGAAGAGCTTCCCTCACAGCCAGACCGAAGGAAACTGAATTTATAGAGACTGAGTTCATCGACGTAAAATTCTCCAGATGTTCTGGTTCCTCCATTAACTGGACTTGATCCAGAAGCTGTTGGTTCTGGTTGATGTTTTGATCTAAATATAATACAACACAACTCACACAGACTGCTGCTGGAACCACGTATCTGTGAGTTTTATTCCTCATAGCTCTGGTTTTACAGCCAGAACCGAACCTGAGAACAGCTTATGAATGCCGACAGAGAACTGTGGACTCCCACCATCAGCCTGTCGTCCTCACAACATAACAAACACACACACACACACACACACACACACACACACACACACACACCGGGACACACACACACCAGGACACACACACACACCGGGCACACTGAGTCACTGCTCAGTAAGTTCAGAAATATTCACACACACACTGGAACTGCACAGAAACCAGTTTCATGTTCCAGAAAGCTGCTAATAATGTCAACAAATCACACAATGTAGTGTTTCCCACAACACACACACACACACACACAGCTTGTTTCCCACAATACAGGAACCCGTCCAGCTCTTCCTCCCGACTCTGCCTGGTTTACCCAGAATGCCGTTCTGCCTCTAAATGCCTCGAGTGTCTCTCTGCCGCTCGTCTCTCGGCTAATAGGAACCAATTAGTCCCTATTGTCCCGGCCCCCAATAAAAGAGCATGATGGGAATTCCCCCTACTTAACACCTTTCCTTTTCTAAACAGGCACCCAATTAGACGCCTAAAGGACAAAGCAGCAGCCGAGTGGGGGCCTGAGGAGGCCGAGGTGTTCTGCTGCTCAGAGCTCCTCACTTCAGCCCACATCTCTGGACCGGCTGAATAAAGCCGTCCTGAATGCAGACCTACAGGACTGATGTCATTCTGCACAACAAACAAAGAGCAGCACCGCGGAGCGTCTGCGGCGCCGAGCAGCAGGTCGGTCCACGGGCTCCTCCGAGGTGAGGCGTCGCTCCATCGACGACCACAGAGCCTCTGATCGACGTAGAGATCTCTGATATCTGAACACAGCGCTGCCTTCATGGCCTCGGCTCCACTGACGCACAGACCTGCATCCAAACAGGACGTCAGTGATGAAGTCAAAACAAGCCGGAGCTGAAGCTGCTCAAATGAAGCTGATGATGAAGGTCTGAGCGTCTCCACCAGTCAGTGCAGCAGCTCAGTCTCACAACGTCACGGCTACGTTCCTGAACGTTTTACAAAAGCTGTGATGATCTCAGACGTTTGTCAAACTGTCCACAGGTTTTAGAGACACTGGAGAGAAGACAGGAGGCTCCACATGCTGCAGATAGTTCACTGTTTGCTTTAAAGCTCGGTCAGCTGGAGACCTTCAGAGCTGAGACCTTGTCTGCTGGTTGTCTCCCAAAGCTACCGATGTTTCAGTGTTTTACAGAATCTGGTTCAAGTCAGCAGGGTATGAGTTGAGACACGCTGACCAAAGTGATTCTGCTGAGCTCAGGTTCGGTTCGTTTCCAGACAGAACTGATCCCGTTTTACAGTTTGAGGTTGATAAACTGTTATTTTGGTGATTTTTTAAAGACAACAAGCTTCTTAAACCTGCACGCAGGTGTTGGGTTCAGACTGTTGTCATTTATATACAACAAGATCAAAAATATGTGTCAGAAATAAAAGCTGAAAGGTGATGAAGAGCAGCTGGTGTGTGATTCAAGCTCCTCTCTGTTCAGTAAGAACTGTGACGTGATGGAAAGTCATGTAGAGTTCACTGATTATGACTTCAAAAACTACACAAACAGCACAAACATATCAGCAAGTGTAATAAATATAGAAATAAAATCTTTAAATTCATATAAAAAATCTCATAAAACATAGATGAACGTAGAAGGAAAACCCTGTGAAGTAACAGTCCAGTTAAAAAACTCCCTTTAGTTGATGGTTCTGTTGGTTTTTACATGCAAAGTGAGAAGAGTCAGTCAGAGGCTGGTTCTGTTCTCTATAGATGGACTTTTTATTGAAACCAGTGAAACAACAGCCGGTAAACGACCGAACTGAAGACGAGACGTCAGAAACGAGCCTCAGACTGTGAACTCCTGAAGCACAGAGCGTCTCTGTTGCTGCAGATTCCTGAGCTGCAGATCACAGCGACGCTCTCCGGGCTGCAGCTCTTTCCCATGACAGCATGGGAATGTGCTCGCTGTTTGTGCAGAAACAGCCGCGGGCTTCGCTCAAGTGGCGGCTCTCCAGAGACAATCCGTCTGCTTTGTTCCTTCAATCTACACACAGGCTCCGAGGTGAGTCGGGTCGCTGTGCTGGTTCTGGCTCCGCTAACGGACCTGCTGAGGCATCAGGACACAAACCAACTGAGCTCAGCTACTATGACATCATGACATCACCTGTCTGAGCTGCTGCCATTGGCCGGCTGCACCGAGCGCCGGGTTCTGGTGAAGGTTTCAGTGTCACTGAAGTTATCCCAGCTGGGTCGGATGTTGGAGCACCAAAACTCTAAAACCTCCATCAGTGTCCATCAGCAGAACAACTTCCATCATGTTTGTCCTTGTAGCTGATAAACACTCAGAACCAGCTGCCTGCTGCTCAGCTCACATCCAGTGAACGTCTGAGAACCATCACAGGTTGATCTGAGCTCCACAGTGCTGATGACACGATGGTACCATGTCTGTGTGTGATCTGTGTCTGCACTCTGTTTGACATCCAGTTTGCCAGAATCCAACCCTCTGAGATGAAACGGTGGACCAGGCTCTTCAGCAGCAGCTTCATCTGCTGGAGGAGCAGGAGCCACACTCCAGGGTTCAAGTTTAGACTCAGATCAGCATCAGACTCTTCTGGTTGAACCATCAGAACAACAGATTCACTCCTGTGTCAGAAAGTCGCTCTGTTTCCACGACTACATCAGCCTGGATGTGTGTGACGGTCCAGACAGCGTCGCTAACCGTGCACGTGTGCATGTCTACAAGGTTTCTACAGCCATCGATGGATTAGTCCTTTTTAATCATCAGTGTCTGACAAATGAATTAAAAATGTCTGTACTGGCTGTATGTGGAGTCCTCGTCCTGATTGGCTCCACGTCGCCTGTAACAGCCAATCAGAAACGTTGTCGAATAAAAATAACTCAAGCATTTAAATGAAGCTTTGTGTTGGAGTCACCAAGACTTTTAGTTTTACTGCAAATAATAATAATAATAATAATAATAACAATAATAATAATAATAATAACGACAATAATAACAATAATAATAATACTAATAATAATAATAATAATAATAATCTGGGCTCTCAGGAGCAGAGTGTTTCCTGGAACCAAACCCTGATCTCTCCCTGACTCTGACCACGTGTTTGAACATTAAAGCAGCCTCATCCTCCGTCTGATGATCTCCAGCAGCTTCTCCTGAACGTCCTCCTCCTTCAGCAGACCAGAGTCCAGACACAAGCTGCTGTGGGAGCTTCAACCAGCGCTCTCCTGCAGCCATTCCTCCTCCTTAGGGCTGCAGCTGATGCAGCAGCTGCACTGTACTCCAGCAGCGGCACCATTATTCATCATTTACAGTAAAAAGGCAGCGAGGCTGCTAATAACACACACACTGGTTCACACTGTTCTGCTGCTCCACAGACCGGCGACGGAGGGAGGACGCTCGGCCAACTCTGCTGCTGCTGCTGCTGCTGCCAGCGACACACACACACACACACACACACACACACACACACACACAAAACAACACACACACACAGACACACACAGACACACACTCGGTGTCTCCCGAGCCGGGCCCTCGGAGGAAATGCCAGAGGCGCTGAGAGATGGAAAGTCTCGCTGCCACTTGAGCTCCACCACTGAGCCCAGTTCAGCCAGTCGCTGTGAGCTGCTCTCCGGTTGGTCCACCAGGTTCAGGCTGCTCTGCGCCGGCTCCTTGTTTCTATGTCTAACAGCAGAACGATGCAGATGGTGTGAAGGTTCTGCTCAGACCAGACCCGGCAGCAGCAGAGGCTCCACCACGCCGCCATCCTCCACGACTAAACCGTCTCAGCTGCACTGTGACGGAAACGTTTTCTGATGGTTTAATGTTTTTCTTTTAGCAAACGTGTTCAGAGAAAATCTGTTCAATCAAACAGGAAGTCTGGCAGCAGAGGTTTCATAGTTCTAGGTAGATGACCAGTGACTGGATGTGGTCTGCAATCACCACAACAGAGCAACAGCAGCTTGAGCAGGCGGTGAAAGAGTCGCGAGCTGGTCCAAACCGGTGTGACCGCTAGCATCAGAACAGGTCTGAGGGCATCCACGCTGCTTCCCAATGTAAACACACATGTGATGTCAGAACATGTTTAGCTGCAGACACATGAACGGAGGATTCGCAGATCTTCACTTTGGTCGCAGGTTCTTGAAAGAACTGTTTTTAATGGCATCAGTCTGCGCCTCCGTGTGGACGACAGGCCACGTCGTAGGAAGTACCTTCAGGTCATGAGACACCACTACGTGTGGACGAGGCCTCAGAGTTTCCAAACAGCCGGAGGACGGGCTGCCGTCCACGTTCAGGACCTGCTGCTGCTGGAGCTGCACCAGCTCATCTCCAGTCTGACCAGTGAGTGTGACAGCGCTGAGCCCATCATTACAGCCAGCAGCTCCACTCACTGGGAGCCCGCAGGATGGATTAAGGCTCCCGGGGGATCCCACTCATTTTCTCTGTGGAGCGAGACACTGAGATGGAGGAGGTTAGTTTCTTATCTCTTCATTTGACATCAGAGAGCTCCTCTGCTTCCATCGTCCGTCTGCTCACTAATCTCTCCTTCTGCTGCTCGCTCCATTTATCTCTTTATTCTCTGCTTCATCCTCCATCTCTCTGCTGCAGAACTACAACCACATCTGAACAAAGATCCCCAGAACCAGCTGGTTCTGTATCTGCAGAAC
>NW_007578109.1:2827-5655 GCF_000690725.1 Stegastes partitus | reverse complement strand
TGGTGGAACATCTTTCTACGGCTGACGGACGTCCAGATCACAAGGCTTTAGTTCCTCACTGATCAGTCAGGAAGCCTCGCTTCATCTGCACTTCAGTGACACTTCAGCTACATTCACTCACTCAGCTGATGCACCAACACTTCAGATAACAACAACCACGTTTTTCTGTAACTCTGATGTTTCACTGATTCATTCACAGAAACGCTGAAAGCAAATGAACAGCTGACGGAGTGAAGGATGGAGAGAGGAGGAGGAAGACCAGGAGGATGAAGAGGAGGAGGACGAGTGTTATTTAAATGTAAATAAACAGGAGTCGACTTTATCGCAGCAGAGTTGGAGGAAGCTCTTATCTGCAGCCAGAGGCCTGTGTCTGCTGCTGCTGCCGCCTGGAGGCTGCTACACCTGGAGCAGAGGCCATGCAGCACACACCTGCACACCTGCACACTGAGCAACACACTCAGACTCACAGGTAGGTTCACTGACACACTTATCTGCACAGACTCTCCCATCAGGCCACGGTGAGGGAAACAGCTCAACGTGCACCAGAACGCGTCACAAAGACGGAAAATCCTGCTTCACAGATTCATTTGTCTTCGCTCAGTAGCTGTAGCTGTGCGTTCCCATCATGCCGTGCACTCAGCGGCCTGCGGCACGTGCACGCCTCAGTCTGCTTTAACCGGACAGATGCTGGACACGCGATGCTCTTCAGTGCTTCAGTCTGGAGTCCAGCAGCAGCTCAGACACAGAAGCAGAAGTTTAGCCTCTACGTTTAGCCGCCGCTAACCGACGTCAGCCCACGACCTCAGAGAGAAACAGCCCAAAGTTTATTAAGTGTTTTAACCCTTTGAACTCCTGGATGTTAATGAGACACAATGAATATAATCACATATATATATTATATATGTGAATATAATAAAATAGAACCTTTAGGGTCAGACTTCCTACAGAGACGCTGCAGTTTCCAGATGTTCCCTGAACGCCTCACTGGTCTCCATCAGTTCCTGCTCAGAGACCAAAATTTAGCTTAAACTCTGACGTCACATTTACCTGAAGCCAGGTGAGTTAATGGGTTAGGGTGAGTTAAGCTGCTCTCTGGATTCTCTGCTTCTCCTCCAGACTGACTCGGATTCCCTACCAAAGGGACCAGTAAAGTTCTATCTAATCTAATCTAGATTCATCTCCCAGGTTCTGGTCCTGCGCCAATAACCTCTAGATTGCAGCAGTCCTCACCTGAAGACAGACGCTGTACACCTGTACAGGTACAGGCAGACACACGTTCACACACACAACACAGGAACAACGCAGCACGACACACTGACTGTGTGTGTGTGTCTGTGTCTGTGTCTGTGTGTGTGTGTGTGTGGCGTTGCCAGGGGCGACGCTGCTATCAGCACTAAGACGATTAGCGCACGTCATTTGTCATCTGGATGGTGGCAACATATAGCTCTACATTTAATTTAGCACATCACACTCTGGGGGGCGGAGCGTGCACGAGACAGAGCGTGTGTGTGTGTGTGTGTGTGTGTGTGTGTGTGTGTGTGTGTGTGTGTGTGTTCCATTGACCCATATATAAGAAGCCCTGAAGGAAGGAGAGAGAAGAAAAGAGAGTAATTGAAAGTGTGTGTGTGTGTGTGTGTGTGTGTAGGTGTGTGCAGAGGAATGAACGTTCATCGCCTCAGTACACAAAGTGACAGATGCCAACACACACACTCTTTAAAGCGACGATCCAGTGAGACAATAAAACGACTTCGTTCTTGGTTTTATATTTTCCTCCAGATGTGTTGTTGTTGTTGTTGTTGTTGTTGTTGTTGTTGTTCTTAATATTCTTACGAAACTATTCAAATGAGTTTTATCTAAATTGTTTTTCTACCTCACACTCTACATTTCATCATCTTGCAAAATAAATATTTCAATTTCACATATTTCGAAAATATAAAATAATTATTTAATAAAGTAAAAAATCGCCTTTTTTCAAAGATTTATTCAGAAATTTATTCTGTTTTTTTATTTTAGTCACCTTGTCATGAATGCCATTTTATTCGTTCCATGTCTGTTGTTTCTGTAGTTCTACTACCGTGTTTCCTGCTGCCTGTATAACTCCGTCACGCCTCCACCTTCATACGTGTTCTGTTCATAGCATGTGCTGAGGTAACGTTGTGTAAATAAAACAGATTTGTTGGGATCATCTGATGAGAAGCGTTTTATCAAGAACAATATTATCCTGCAACTGAAAGACTGAAGCAGAAACACAGGATGTATTCATTCTACTGGAGCTTCTGCTTCGTGTGTTTCTCTCAGAATCAGTTCAAATTCAGATAAACTTAAAGAAACAGTAAAAACGTTCAGCAAACATCCTGCTTCAGAGTCCGACGCTGTGCAGTTCCAACGAGACACACACAGACGCACACAGACACACACAACACACACGCGCACACACGCACACACACACACACACAGACACACACACAGGCACAGACACACACACAACACATGCGCACACACACACACACACAGACACACACACACACACACACACACACACACACAGACACACAGACACACAGACACACGCGCCCGCGCCAGCAGCAGCAGTATTGATCGCAGCACCACAGGCTGTTTCAATAAGTTATTAAGAATTAAAAATGGAGCGAGCAGCTGATCAGATTCTCCTCCTGCAGCTCCGACTCTGTTTACTTTCCCTCCTTTTCTGTTTCCACCAATGAGCTGTTAGAGACTCAACGTTAACACAACGTTAACACAACGTCAACACAACGTTAACACACCTTTCACATCCTCCCTGACAACCAGCAGCTTCTGAAACGCACACA
>NW_007578109.1:0-1622 GCF_000690725.1 Stegastes partitus | reverse complement strand
CTGTGGGGACGAGCCGACATGAGCTGAGGAGGAGAAACGAAGTGAAGTCCTCCAGTTCTCCTCCTTCTAATGAGCTTTACAACCTAAACTGTTCCACTTCTTCTTCCTCCTCCCTCTTCCTCCTCCTCCTCCTCCTCCCAGAGCCTTGATATGTTAAACCGGAGGAGGCTCTCCGCCGCCGCTCAGCTCGCCTCCTTTGAAGTCACGTGACGGCGGATTATGTGGCGGAGTGGAGATCCGCCTTTAACCCTCTTACATCTCATTTTATGATTCTACTTCATGTGATAGTTTTATTCCGTTTCTTAAAGGAGGATTATTCTTGTCGAGCCTCATAGTGCAGAGCAGCCGCTGACGGGAGGCGAAGGGAGGAGGCCGAGGACTTAAGGAGGAGGAGGGAGTCAGAGACAGACGGAGGGAACCAAACACATTCAGCATCTCTGGCTGGTTCTACTCATAACAGAGAGAACAACAGACTAAATCTATCAAATCTGAATCAGTCCCGGTTCTGTGGGTTCAGCTTCTTCAGTCTGAATGTTTCTGGGTTCTTTCCTCTGTGACACAAAATTGAATGTCTCTGGACTGAACCAGACGTTGGAGGAAACTCTGATCCACATCTTTTTTTACTATTTTCTGACATTTAGACCAAACAGCTGATCGATTCATCCAGAAAATCATCATCACTGAAGATCATTTTTGGTGGCAGCTATTCAGCGTTTTAGTGAGTGAGCTCCGTGTTAGCACAGTGAAGCTAAAGCTAGCAGGTCTGTGTTCAACCACAGGAAGTGTTGAAGTGAAACCACAGCTTCCCTCCAGATGAGGACAATAAACCAGAACGTTATCTGAAGTTGGACTAAACACCAGGACCAGGAACTCTGATTATCTGAAAACTTAGGAATAAAATCCATCAGCTCTGGTCGGAGGTCATGAACCTCCTCAGAGTCTCTGTCATGGTCCCGTTGCTGCTGAACTCCCACAATGCTCTCTGCTCACAGGACGAAACAGGAAGAGCTACCTGGTGGAACAAGCAGGTACTGCAGCTGGTTTACGGTACATTTACTGACATCATGAGCTTCTTCTCCTTCCTTCTCAGGTTTTATATTGTTAATTGGTTAAGGTGTTAACAGCAGTGGTTGGTCTGGTCATCGTCCTCATGTCGACCAGTCAGCGCAGCGCTAGCCCTCCTCTGATGCTCATATGTGCAGCACACAGCATCACCACATCCACCAACCGCCGCGCTCAGGAGGAAACACACCAAAGAATCGTTTCTGCTGCTGAAAGAAGGTCTGAGCTCCTTCTGACTGACTCATGCAGGTCAGTCAAACTCCACACAAGTCAATGACTCGTCTCTGCAGCGCTCAGCTGTCAGTCACCCGTTGCCATGGGAAACGCCCACTCAGACGCTCGAGGCTCCGACGAACACAACTTCTTCTAAAACATGTAAAAATATGCAGAGCAGCTGCAGCATCTTTCAATGCTCTCAACCTGAAGCAGCACAACAGGGTTCAACATGACTTCCAATTCATATAAAACAGTAAACGAGCAAATAAAACGATGGAAAGAGATGAGAAGAAAGACAGGAAACGAAACGGAAACCTGAAAGGACCACGGACTGACGGACGGAC